>NC_133792.1:16715870-16727427 GCF_003597395.2 Chelonoidis abingdonii | reverse complement strand
TTGCAGTACTCCTCACTTAATGTCATCCGGTTAACCTGTTTCCATGTTACCTGCTGATCAATTAGAGAAAGTGCTCATTTAAGTTTGCAATTGCTCCCTATAACATTGGTTTGGCAGCCACCTGCTTTGTTCACTGCTTGCAGAAAGAGCAGTTCTTTGAAGCTGCTGGTGGGCTTGGAACCGGCAGCCCTCCATCAGCTCCCCGCCTCTCCTAAGTTCCCCAGGTGTGGCAGGCCCAGCAGACTATAATTGCCTGGCAGTTCAGATGTCCCCCCAACTGCTGTCTGCTGCCCCTGCCCTGGCCTGTGGAGCTGCTCCGAGCCTCATGCTTGCTAGGTGCAGGGGAGGCTAATCAGGATGTCCCTGCTCCTGCATTCTTAATCTACACAGGCAAGAGGGGGAAATGTCAGGACTGAGGGAGCTTGCTGGGCAGCAGCGGTGTCTCAACTTTGTGATCTACTTAAAATGTTTAACAGTGGGGTCGCTACTTAAAGGGGCTACTTGTCTCTCTCTTCCACACACTAACTAAAATGTATTCTGTCTCCCTCTTGCCATTGCTGTCTCCCCTCCCCTCCATCATGCCGCCTTTGTAGAGTATGGGCTGCATTAACAACATTTAACCTTGAGGCCTCGCTTGAGGTAGTCTCTTTAGCAGTAAGGCATTCCCTGGGGAAATAGTCCCCTCTGATTTCATCACTTCAACCAAGCTCACAATAGGGTGGTGACCATAGAGCAAAATGTGAAAATCAGGACAAGGTAGGTAATAGGAGCTATATAAGAAAAGAACCAAAAATCGGGACTCGTCCCTATAAAATCGGACATTGGTCACCCTTATTCATATCATTGCTATGTACAGTAATAATTTTTAAAACTTATACTGTGCATGTGATCGTGTGTATATTATAATTTTTGTCTGCGCGAAAAAATTCCCATGGAACCTAACCCCCACATTTACAATTAATTCTTATGAGGAAAAGTGGATTCAACTTACATTGTTTCACTTAGTAAATTTTTCAGGAACATAACTACATGTTAAGCAAGAAGTTACTGTGCTTTACAACTTCCTCCAGTTTATTTCAAGATGAATTTTCAATCTTTGGTCTCAGTATTTCTTAGCAAATAGTTGAACAAAATGGTTGACCATTTTGAGTTTGAAAGATTGGAGACACCCCCCCACACACGTTTGTATTATAACCGCTTTTTTTTCAAACCTCAAGAGCAAGTGGTAGGAACTTGAAATGTAGGAAGGACTTGGTTAGCTACCTAGGTCAATAATCTTTGCGTTGTCGGGGGAAAATCTTTTTACATTGTCAAAATATATTTGGAGTTAAAAAAACATGCTTTGCATATGCAGCACTGGTTACTTTTATGACTAGGAAACCAGAAGAAGGGGATCAATCGCTTAACATTCCTTGAACATGCAAACTCCTACTAATTAATTAGATCATAGGTAGACCTTTGATTTGTTCCTTTTACGCTCGATACTATATTATGTGAGAGGCCCTGGGTGGGTTAGACTGAAGTCAAGGGAAATAAAAATTATTATTGCTTCCATATAGAATTCCCTACCTCCAGTCTTGACACATCACTATATCACATTATTTTGTTTCTTTCTTTGGGAAGAATTTCCATAGGGCCTTTCTCAAATATACAGATATCACCAGGAAACTCTTTCACAGGATCCCATAACCTAATTTTGGTTCTCAAAAGTTTTCATTCTATGGTAAACCAGAAAAAAGCTTGTCCTGGTCCATGGATACAGAGTTTTGAGAAACCTGCTAACAAGAGAATCTTTTAGCAATAACAGTAATATTTATAACAGTTTCAGAACAGTGACAGACCCCAAAGGAAAGGAGAGAGTTATATTACAACTTCTAATAAGAGGATCTGAGAGTTTTGTCATTTCTAATTTCTTTATTACTTGATTTTTGCCTTCAAGCTTAATTTTTCTCCAGCTGTTACTCTTTCTCCTTGGGAATAAGTCTCATCTGTATTCAGTGTCAACCATGTGAACATAACGGCAGAATATATTTAATATTTTAGATTTTGGCTGGTCTAGCTAGTTGCGGTTTACTATCCTCGGGGGTTTATTTGTTTTGTGTTTTTCTGTGCTGGCGAATAAGCAGGTGGGAGGGTGCATATCTCTTACATACTTTTCAGATAAGGAGGCTTCCATATTCAGTAGGAAGTATTAGTTGAGCCTTAAATATTATTAATCATAGGATGTAATTAAAAGAAATCCGATTACACTAATGAAATAACTCAGTTGCTCTTCTCTAATTGCTTTGGGGTTTTGTGCAATTTTTCTTCTACCTCTTTATTCTTTGGCCTGCCTTTCACTTCCCTGCCTTGTTTCAGATTATTTCCCCAGATTCACTTCTCCAATTATTTTCCACATTTCCTACTTGGCTCTTTGTTTCAATCTCTCATCACCATCTCCCCCACTCAAGCATCCAGGCCTCTTGGTCAGGAGAGACGGTTGCTTTGATCAGGGGTATCTGGACACGAGGAGAGTTATCTTCAAAATCCCATATCCTTCTTACTTTCTTCTCATCTCATGGCCTTGCATCAGGCTACATTCCTACAGTCAAAAAGAGCTGGTGCTGCTATTGAGTCAGCTAGAGAGCTGCTTAGAAATCTATCAGGGTACTCTCTCCCTAGGGCTTGGTATACTGTCCCTTCAGAGCTGGTCCCAATGAATAGCAAAAACGCTTTGCATGACCAGTGCAGTCCCTGTTCCTTTTGTTCAGTCTTCTCTCTGTAGTCTAGTTGTGTGTATCTCTCACCCACCTCTCAATCTGATTTAGTGTGATGGATTAGTTGCTGCGCAACCGGACCCATGCTCAGGGGCCCTGGCCAATGGGGCACCCCAGCATCCCGTGGCCTGTTGAGGTGCGGGTTGGGGCACGGTGGGCTTTGCTCCCACCTCCCCCGCTCCTGACAGGAGTGGAATGCGAGGGGTGGGGCAAGCTCCTGCACACCAATGCCATTTCCCCGACAGGAGAGCTGGAGGTTGGTGCGGGGGGGGGCTGCAGGCGGTAAGGGTGGCGAGGGGCCCACAAGCCCCATATTCTGCCTTGGATTTTAGGATTTTTAGCTTGCTCTTTTCCTTGTGGGGAACTCTGCTGGAAGCATTGTTTTATAAATAACTGGCAATTGTTGAAGGAGGAGGGATCTGACATACAGGATAGGCTGTTGACTGGACAAATTTAATTCCTGCTTAGCTGTGTCCACAGGTCAACACTGAAAAAGAACGAGGGTCTCACGTAGGACCTAACAAATTTATTTGAGATTTAAGCTTTTGGGCCCTAAAACCCACTTTCTTCTGAGCATTGCAGTGGAAAATACAGTAGGAAGATATATATATACACACAGAGTACATTGAAAATGGCGTGTTTCCCTTACCCACTGTAACAAGAGTATTAAGTGGGCTACCTAGGTGAGCTTATTTCAGCAGGAGAAAAAACTTCTTTGTGTAAGTGATTATTCAGGGTGGCCCATTTCCAACAGTTAACAACACAAAAGAATAAATGGCACAAGTCAGACATCAAGAATTATTACATTCAAAACCAGATAGAACACTTCAACCTCCCTGGTTCACTCAATTACAGATCTAAATACTCCAACAAAAAAACTTCAAAAAACGACTCCAATGAGAAACGCCAGATTGCATTATTTGGCAAACTAGACACACATAAATTAATCTGAATAAAGACTGGGAGTGGATGGGTCATATAAAAGTAAAAAAACTGTTTCCCTGTACTAATTTTTTCCCCCACTATTACTCACCTTCTTGTCAAACTGTTGGAAATGGCCATCTGATTATTCACAATGAGGGAAAAAGCAAAGACTTTGCCTTTAAAGGTGATATTACTGAGAAAGTTGCTGACTAAAAGACATTGTGGGATTGCATTTAATTACACAGCTGCTTGTTGCGGCACTCCCTAATGTTTTATGAATATGCTTATGATGGTGAATGATAATGTAACTGGAATATGCTTTCATGCAAAAAGTGTCTTGTAAGGTATCATTACAAAGCTGATGAACTCAGGTGTGTTTGCATGTATTATTTCTATGTTTCTGGAGTTAGGGAAAGCCATAAAGGTTGCTCAGAACTCAATGACTGTAAATTGGCTCTGTTTACTTTGCAAACCGTTCCTGGACATTGTGCGGGCCAACCCTTTGAAAAATGGAGTCTGGGGTTCTCACAGGACAAGCGAACATGTCACCTGAACTGGAATCCATTTCTTAACCTGTGCTTTTCATTAGAAGGAGGTGTAGGGACCAGATTGGACAAAAGATTTTTTTTTTCCCCGGCCCCTTTTGCCAAACTATAAAAGCGGGTGGAAACGGACAAAGGGGCTGCCAGTCATGAGAACCCCTAGTTTCCACTTAAGATGTCTGCTGAACTCAACAAGGATCTAACGGGAAACGGATTGGGCCCGGACCTAGGAAGGAATCTAGTCTGTGAAGAAGGCCTATTGAACATCTCTGGAGGGTGAGCTATTATCTGTAATAAGTTACTTAATTTGTGTGGTTTAGATTGATGTTTGCTTTATTTTACTTAAGTAACTAAACTTTGTTCTCTCTGCTTATACTTGAAACCACTTTAAATCCTACTTTTATAACTATTAAAATCACTATAGTATACCCAGAAGGTAAGTGATTAATACCTGAATTTGTAAGAGATTGAGTGAGTGTCACTAGAGGGTGGTTTTGGAATTGAATATGAATAAACATTAAAACCAGCTGTGGAGCTAACATAGTCCTACCTTGGGACCAAAAGATGGTCTCTCAATTCCAAGAGTTCTGAAGAGAACGTCAATAGATGGTGAATTATTGAAGAGATTACTAGAGGACTATGGGTTTGCTCAAACCGTTGTCCTAAAATCTGGCTTCTGTACCCCATGTGAAGAAGTTATATGTCTTAACTGCTACACTAGCAAGTATTTTAATAATAAGACGCTCTAATTGGTGATTTTACACGTGGGCTAATCATAATTATGGATATTGGTATATTGACTAAGTCTATGTTCGGGTAGTATGTGGGGATGGAACCATTAGCTTAAACACATTGTAAATAGTGAATTAAAGATTGGTCAGACAATATGGAAGACATAAATTGTTGTCGGCGGAAGTCACCATAGTTTCTGTAAAGGAAATCATGTCTTACTAATCTATTAGAGTTCTTTTGAAGGGGTCAACAAACGTGGTTGTCCATAAATAGATAGCTATAGGGTTTAATGTTTCTTTTACCTGTTAAAGGGTTAAAGCAAAGGAACCAAACACCTAAAGAAAGGACATCGGAAACCCGATTTTTTAAAGCTTAAGGGAGAGGGCATTTTGTGGGTCTCTTTGTCTTGGGTCGGTGTCTTTTGTCTGTCTCTCAGCTATGAGAAGGTTCTTTCTATCTTCTAACTTTCTGTTTCCAAAATTGTTAAGTACAGGTAGAAAAAACATATAGTTTTATGTTGTTTTGGGTCTGATTTACTGTGTGTAAACTTGTCTGGATGTTTCAAATTGGATTTCTTTTTGAATCAGACTGTTTATTCAATTTTCTTTTAAAGCAATTGATTCCTGATTTATTGTCATCTTTGATACAGAGAATTTTGATGTCCTTTTTCTTTCTTTTATATAAAGTTTCTTTTTAGACTTGTTGAAAGTTTTCTCTCTGGGTTAGGCTTAAGGAACAAGGGGAGGGATTCTACTTTGGTAGACTACGGGAGGATAAGTGTCTGCAGCACCAGGGAATTGGTGGAGGGGTGAAAGAGAGAGAGAGAGAATCATTTCTGTTTCCTTTATTGTGGGTTGTGTTCTTGTGGAATAGAGGAGATATGCTTTTTGGTATTGTTTGATGTAAAGAGATTGCTCATACTCTCAGGTTAGCCCAGAGAGGAAAGTTAGGGTTGGTGAGAGGGAGGGGAAGGGAAGTGTGTGTGAATACTTTCCCTTGCCGGAAGACTCAGCAGCTTTCTGAGGTCTTGGGGGTCCGCTTCCAAGCGGATATGAGTTGATGGGACCAGGCGAGCGTCAGTCGCTTGTGTAATTCTGTCTGGGTATGGCGGCGATCTAAGATCCAAGCTGTTAATAAGCTTTGGAGTTTTTCATGCTAGCACCCAGATTTGGACGCTAAGGCTCCAGATTGGGGAGAGGCTTATGATAGTGTTCAGAAGGTTGACGATCCAGTGGACGGATAGCCTTGTACTTATGATTTCATCATAAGCCTTGACGATCGGTCCTCCCAATAAGGTCTGTACATAAATTAATGTTGTGATTAAGATAAGAGGATAGATCCTTTTCATCGACTGAGAACTGGTTATAAAAGAACAGGAACAAAGCGTTTGGAAAAAATGGTAAATTTTCAGAATAATGGAGAGGGTAAACTATTGGCGTTCCCAAGGTCGTCCTAGGACCAGATTCTATTCAACTTATTCATAAATGACTGGAGAAGGGGTAAACAGTGAGGTGGCAAAGTTTGCAATGATACTAAACTGCTCAAGATAGTTAAGACCAAAGCGACTGTGAAAGAAACTTCAAAAAATTTCACAAAACTAAGTGAGTTTTTTTATTTGGCAACAAAATGGCAAAATGAAATGTATGGATAAATGAAAGTATGCTAATTGGGAAAAAATAATCCCTAACTATCATACAATATGATGGATGGCTAATTTAGCTCACAATCAGGAAAAAATCTTCGTCATCATGGGATAGTTCTTCCTGAAGATGTCCACGAGTTGCTGCAAGCATGGTCAAAAAAGAAACAGGATGTTAGGAATTAATTAAAAGCGCGAGTGAGAGAATAGCAGAGAATATCTTTGCCCTTATATAAATCGATGGTACGCCCACATCTTGAATACTCATACAGATGTGGGCTTTTGGTCTCTTCATCTTCATAAAAGAGGTACTGCATTAGAAATCGGTGCTGAGAAAGGCAACTAAAATTGATTAGGGGTTCGGACCGGGTCCCTATGAGGAGAGATTAAAGAGGCTAGACTTTTCAGCTTGGAAAGAGGAGACTAAGGGGGGATATGATAGAGGATATACAAATCATGGAAGTGGTTTGGTTGGAGAAGTTAATAAGGAAAAAAGTCTTATTTCTTTTCCCATAAGAACTAGGGCCACAATGGAATTAATTGTGGCGAGCCATGGTTTAAAACAATAAAGGAAGGTTCCTCCCACAGCGGCAAGTTCAACTTGGAGTGGATATCCCTGCCCTGAGAAGGTTGGTGAAGGCTTAGACTAGAACCACCAGCTTATAAAAGGAAGCGCTGGATAAATTCATGGAGGTTAGATCCATTAATGGCTAGTAGCCAGGATGGGTAATGAATGGTGTCCCTAGTCTCTGTTTGTCAGGGGGAGGTGATGGATGGCAGGAGACAGATCACTTGATCATTGCCTGTTAGCTTCACTCCCTCTGGGGCACCTGGGCTTGGCCACTGTCAGTAGACAGGATACTGGGCTGGATGGACCTTTGATCTGACCCTGTACGGCCATTCTCATGTTCTTATTAGGCTCTGCAACAAGCCAAGCTCAGTATACCCTTGAAATCTTCATAAACATTCAAATTCCTGCTAACAGAGCCCTCAAATGAGAGACTCCTGTTCAGTCACCTATGGGATTGATTGTGCCAAATCAGTATTTAGGACTAGATCACTTCAAGAAAAACTTGTATCTTCAAGTGTCTAGGATCCTTGACAGTAATGATATCAAATAAATCGGAAGTACCAACTTGTCCTGAACTGTCCCAACATCTTTTTGACAGAGCCTAACTACCAAGCTAGTTGCCCAGCAGGGGATAGCTACTTGGATAAGCAAAAACAAACTATGTATTTGGTAACATCTGTCACTTCCCAGATTTTCATTATGAGCTGAAGTGGGGTTTGTGTCTTATCTCTAGATATCATGCCATGTACAAACCAGCTCCATTACCAGATGTCCAAGCCCGTCTCAAGCAGAACCCTAAAGACACTGAAGAAAATATCAGGATTTGCCTGGAGACCTATTACAGGCATGCTGGCGACTTGGAGGAGTTTTATGAAGATGCCTTCTACATCAATGCTGACCAAGACCCTTATGTAGTCTTTGAGTATATAGAAAGCTGTATTGTTAAGCCCCTTCCACATAAGTCCTGACATATTAAAAACAGCAGTTTCAGCTTGTCCAAAATGCTAGCAGGCAATGTCAATTAGTTGGTGACTTAAGACACAAATTTATGAGGCTACATTTTTTTGCAAAAGCTAATATTAATGAAAGGGATGATTTCCCAAAACCTTGTAAAATGAAAGCTTGTTTGGATTTAAAAACTTTCCCCTGCAGTGTTTGCAACCCAAACATTGCAGTATTGGGCTAGTGTCGGGGACCTAGAACTCAAATGGACTGGCATTGTCCGAAGTGAGTGAAGTGCAGAGAGTAAACAAACAACGTAAACGGTGAAAAGTTTAGCTGGTTTGAGCTCTTTGTTTTAATAATCCCAGCGGATGAGACAGGAAGGAAGTTCATTTTTTAGAAATGATGTTTAAACTGCCTCTCCTTTTCCAGGTGGGTGATTCAGTGAAAAGTGTGAAAGTGTTTTCAGGAAATATGTTAGCAGCAGCTTTGTCTCATGTATGTAACACACATGTAGCATGCATGTTTGGAATATTAAACCTATTTACAGTGTACTTGTCTGGAGTCATACCCACTGCCTCCACACTGCAGCTCGACCACATGTGCTCTGCGCAGCTGCAGTTCACTGTATGGCATACCGATAGGATGATGAAGTTTATCATCATGCTATTTTAGGATTTAAAAAACAGGGCACTAGGGCTTGGAAAATTAGGATCAGTGGTAGCAACCACAGAGTCTGAAGTGTTGACAGGATGCAAGCACTTTTACCCCCCTGTCACTTAAGCTTGCTCTGAGTAAGTGCAGATGAGACAGCAGTAAAAATGTCTGCATGTTGTCTGCACAATAGCATCTACTATTGCAGTGTTATAGCTCCTAATAGAGTGACTGGGACAGGCTTCCCAAGGGATGCAGCAAGTGAAGCTAAAACAAAAGCATCTATTAACACACCCACCAAATGGGTCGCAGATTCCAGTTTCAGAATTAAATTAAACAGATTATCTCCAGCCATTGAGACATGTACTAGAGCCCTTCTTTTCTCATGGAGTGAAAAGCCAGGCTTCTGTCCAGCAGACACCTATCCTGCCCCATTCCACCTGTGACTGCCTTAAATTAGCCACAGCTGAAATGCCAGAGCCTACTAGCAGCCATTTATCAGGAAGCAGCAGATAATGATTCACACACACTCTTTCTGGAGCAAACTAGAGCCAAGGAGCAGCCATGCCAGGTAAGTTTGTCTTCAGTAGAAGATGCTAGACTTTAGCCTATGCTAACCACACTGCACTACTGTTAACTAAATCACTCCATATCTAGGGCAACACTGATTCCCTCCTGATCCTGGAAAAGGGTTGGAGAAACAGCAGTCTGCAGGGATTGGGGAAAAGACAGGAGGAGAGTTAGACCCTTTATCTACCATCCCTATGTGTTCTCAGTGCAAAGAAGGCACTAAAAAATGAAAGGAGAGCTTCCCCAAGGTCTTGAAGGGGGGAAGGAAGGGAGGCTCTTACCTTCTCCTTCAGGAGCTGTGTGTTCCCTACCATGCAGTTCCCCAAGAACTCTTAGTCTCCAAACAACTTCTGTCTGGTCCAGATCCAGTGCTTAATTTCCAATGAAAGAGGTGCCAAGGCTCAAGCAATTTTTTTACATTCATAACTGATGCCCCAAGCCAAAGGTGCCAAACTCTGGCACAAATTAAGTGCTGTCCAGATCATGGTAAATAAGTTTCTATGTTTGTGGCTGTCAGGATCATGTTTGTCCAAGGTTACAGACAAATCAGCGGGAAAGCCCCTGTAAAATCCTCTCCCTACACATACAAAATACACAGGTGAGCTTCTGCATTAGCCAAAGGGCCCAGGGGACACTGCAATGTTTGGGATATTTGGGGTTCAGATAATTAGCCTTTAAAGCTGAGATTTTTTTCAAAGCTTTCTAAAAGATTAAAAAATGAGACTTGAGTGCGCAAATCCCCTAGGCAATTTAGAAAATCTCAGTTTAAGTGTCTGTGTTGAAATCTAAGGAAACTAAAGGCTATTGGCACCAGCAGCGTAAATCACTAATGAATTTTGTGCCGAGAAATTCCAAGCCACAGCACCAGGGGACTGACTAATGGTGAAGGTAGTTTACACAGGGCTGGGGCCTGACTGGCGTATCCTCTCATGAGGCTGGGCCGGTGCATTTGTTAACAGTCCCCAGTTACAAATGTGCTGTTCGGTAACCAAGTTGGACAGCTGTTTTTTCCTCAATGGATATAAAGACATGCTGTAGCCTCTATGTGTAATTGGGAGCCCTTCTATTAATAATACATAGAAGGTCATCCTGCTAATATTGCCTCCGTTTGAGTGTTCCTGCTAAATATTTTGATAGTTGAAATGGATCAAGACTGCATATAAATACTGTTTGCGCTGCAAGTAGGGTACAAAAGGGACAATGCATCTTTAATTAGACAGGTACATCTGCTTAATTAATTTAGCTGTAAAGCCCTTTTTCCTCTCCATTCTTTCATCTACATGCGAATGCTATATTAGTTCCACTCTGCTGGTTCCACAGAAACTGAGAAAAAGAGCTCATCTCATTGAGATGCACTTGGCATGTCTGTGCATGGAGCCTCAGGTCAATGGTCAACCCCCAAGGGTTTGCAGCAGGCCCGAAGTGCAGCACATAAGGGTTAGCAGAACATGCTAATACTCTTGTAGAACTCTCCCTCAGAAACAACTAAAACAATTGACGTTCATTTAATTACTGTAAATGAAACAGCCCCTTGCATCACTTTGCATAGTAAAGCCTGTTAATACCAAAAATGTTCAGTGGATGGAAGAAGGAATTAGGCTTTTATAATTGGAATATGGCATTTTAAAACCAATTTGGAAACTATGCTTGATTTTTATTAGCATCTTATTCTGGCCAAACAAACATTAAGCAACAAGAAAAACAAGGCAAAGAGGAGAAGGTAGCAGCACAGCAGGGAATTAACTTCTTACTTATTTTGCAATACTTGTATAGGTCTGACACATACAGCTTGGATCTTCCCGCTGTGTTGCAAAGCCGCTTTGCAGAGAGGAGTGTTCGGAGGTTGTATTGCACAGTGCATGTTACACTGTTAATTGTGGGGCTTGGCAAAGAATGAAGTAGTCCAATTGGTGCATAAACTTCCATGTGCACCTGTTGAAGAAAGGAAGTATTTCTTCACACAACGCTTAGTCAGGGCCACCCAGAGGATACAGGGGGCCTGGGGTCTTTGGCAGTATTTTGGTGGGGGGGGGGGCAGATCCTTTCGTTCCGGGACCCGCCGCCAAAGTGCCCCAAAGACCTGCGGCGGGGACCCCTCCGCCGCCGAATTACCACCCAAAGCAGGACCCGCCACCGAATTGCCAGGTCTTTGGTGTAATTCGGCAGCGGGGGGCCCCCGCCGCGGGTCTTCAGGGCACTTCAGCGGCAGGTCCCAGAGCAGAAGGAC
>NC_133792.1:16691179-16712781 GCF_003597395.2 Chelonoidis abingdonii | reverse complement strand
ACTAGCTTCAAGTGCCCTACCCATAGGAACCCTAACCCTTGCTCCAAGTGCCCTACCCATAGGAACCCTAACCCTAGGGCAGGGTGCCCCACCCATAGGAACCCTAACCCTAGCTCCAAGTGCCCTCCTCATAGGAATCTTAACCCTAGTTCCAAGTGCCCTACCGTTAGGAACCCAAATCTTAGGGCGGGAAGCCCTACCCATAGGAACCCTAACCCTAGGGCGGGAATACCTACCCATAGGAACCCTAACTCTAGCTCCATGTGCCTTACCCTTAGGAACCCTAACCCTAGTGCGGGAAGCTGTACCCACAGGAACCCTAACCCTACCTCCTATTGCCCCACCCTTAGGCACCATAACCCTAGCTCCAAGTGCACTCCACTTAGAAACCCTAACCCTAGGGCAGGAAACCCTACCCATAGGAACCCTAACTCTACGGCGCAGTGCCCTACCCTTAGGAACTCTAACCCTAGGGCAGGGCGCCCTATCCATAGGAACCCTCCAAGTTGAGGGCACTGGGATGCAATATAAAGAATTCTAGTTGTGTGGTCATCCTCTGAGGCAGTAGCAACACCACAGAATGTGTTTTGCTGTACAGCAACTAGATGTGTTATGAAGAAGCCCATAACCAAGAAGATGGATCTAACATTCAAAAGCACCATTTACCAGTGCAAAGAAGTTCTCTCTCACATAAGGGCTTGCACCTGAGTGATCCAATCAGAGCCCCTCATCCTACAATCAGATCAACTAGCATGGACCCCTATGGCTAAGCAATGACCACACCCTTACACTGTGATGAAACCAATATAGCAATCTTACTTCTATTCCTTTTTTACTTTAGTGGGGCCCCAGACCCAGAGCATGTACTCTGACTGGTGATAGTGAATGGAAAAGATAAGATTACAGGCTTAACTTTTTTATAGAGCAAATTCTATGCATAATAAAACCTAAATCCCCGCTTTAACTTAAAAAAAGAAAAATCCCCCAATGTAACCTGTAAAGCTGCTAACAAAACCTACATAACCATCATGTCTGTATATTTGGAAGTGGATCAAGCATATTTCATTTATATTTACTAGTTCTAGAGTTGTTAGTTCTTTATCAGTTTTAACTTACAAACCTGCAGCCTACTCTTCTCCCCCACCCCACACACACCTATTGGACCAAATATGGACGTATACCTTTCAGCAATGAGTCTTACCAACAGGAGAATAAATATAAATCAAAGAGCACATGAGTCTGCTTCACACACATGACTTGTCAACCTCAAAAGCAGGTATTTCCTGAGTTAGGAACAGGAAAGACGTCCACGATTGAAGGTGGTAACATGAAGGCCTGTTTTCTTGTTGACATTCGGTCTGTATATTTCAATTTATTGTCAAGAGGACAGAATAGAAAATCCAGTCATTGTTAACCATGAAGCTGCTCTGAAGAGCTGTCTTCTTTAAACCACCCCCCACTTCTCCCTCGACTCTTGGGAACCCACGTTTCTCCCCTAAAGCCATCCTCTTATAATGCACACAATACAAGAACTAGTCTGTTTATTTGGAATAAAAAGAAGGGTAGGATTACAATGCTACTGTTGCAGTATACAAAACACATCATTCAAGTTTGCTTCACATTTACAAAAAGTGCCATATATACAGCCTCAATATTCACAGCAACTTTGTCAGACTCCCTTATGAGCTGAATTTGAAATACAAGGGAAATCCAGGAATTGAAGAGATTGAATAAATAACCTTCCATTCAGCCTAGTAACTGAATGGCCTGCCAGCTAAAATGTTCCCACCCAGAATGCATTTAAGTGGCCTTTAGGCTTGAAAAGATCAGTGAATAAATGTAACTTCCAGCTCCACCATTAGGTCAAAAATGCATCAAAACTTGAGAACTCCTCTTTGAACCCTTCCATGGCCCTCAACTTTCCCTTAGCAGGGCCAGTTAACTGCAGTAATATTAAATAAAGAAAATACCACAGGATTGAACATGGCACCATCTGCATGAGACTCCACAGTGTGTTAGTTCCTCTATGAAGAGGAAACTCCAATGCCATCATCTACCTTCTGGCTTATCCCACTGAAATCTAAGATAGCATAGAGAGAACCTTCACTTCTAGCCTTGACCTGCAGTGTAGTTAGCACTAGTAAGTAACCCAGGTACCACCCAAGAGGTGGCTGCATTCAGCAGTGGAAGCAAAACTCACTGTGTGTAAAAGTCAGAGATCATATCAAGGGCAGTAAGTAGATCACACATACAAAATCTAAAACAGCAGGGGCTCCGGATCTTTTGAATTAAGAGCGTTAAAACTAAAACTTACACTATCAGTAAAAATGGTGAAAAGCCCGATGTCCCACTTGTGAGAATAAAAGAATGATATACAACCTGATGCTGAGAGTCTGGGAGCATTTCCAGTGTAAAAATATTCAGACACTTTGTACAATTTCAAGCCGAACACAGAGTTTAGGACTAGGATACATGTTAATTTTAATTAAAACATTTACACATAGCCCTGCTTCACTACAGTTTAATGCAGACACTAGGTCACTGTACATAGTTCTGGGTATACATTAGTTTCTATGGCCAGGTCTACACTGCGACTTTAAATCGGTTTAATGGCCGATATACCGATTTAACGCTGTATCCGTTCACATGACGTCGTCATTAATATCGATTTTACCGCCTCCTTAAATCGATTTCGGAACTCCTCCCAAACGAGAGGAAGTAAAGTGCAGTAGCGCTAAATTCGAGTAGTGATAACTCGGATTAGAGTTCGTGTCGACGGATCACGTTATTGGCCTCCGGGCGGTATCCAGAGTGCACCACTGACGCTCTGGACGCAATTCTGAACTCAGATGCAGCGGCAGGTAAACAGGAAAAGCCCCGCGAACTTCTTGGAATTACATTTCCGCTTGCTCCGGTGGAAGCTCTGATCAGCACGGCTGGCGATGCGTTCAAATCCAAAAAGAGCTCCACGCATGGCCGTACGGGAATACTAAGATCTGATCGCTGTTAATGGGGAGACAGAATCTGTTGTATCCAGCTGCCGTTACAGAACACGAAATGCCAAACGTTTGAATAAAAAACTGCAGTACACAGCGCTGCGTGACAAGCGTACGGAAGCAGAGACTTCAAATGGACGCTCATGAAGGGAGGGAGGGGTACTGAGGATTCCCGCTATCCCACAGTCACAGCAGTCTCTGAAAATTATTTCCATTTGGCTGAGCTCCAAATGTCTGTAGTTTCAAACCAGTGTCTGGCGTGCGTCAGGGCACAGCTCTCGTTATTCCCCCCCCCCGAAGTGAAAAAAAAGGAAAAGATTGGTGCTACAGGTCCGAGCGAACTCTGCTCCAATGCACTTCTACCTAAACGGAAAAAGCGGCGCAAAGGGGTTGTCTTGCTGCCTTCACAAGAGGGAGGGGGAGGCTGTACTCCAGCCACCACTCGCGGCAATGTTTTTGACCCCATCAGGCACTGTGCTCTCAACACGGGAAGTGAACTATGGATAGCATAAGGAAACAGCTACCCACAGTGCACCGCTCCTTAAATCGATGGTAGCCTTGGACCAGGGACGCAAGCAATCGATTTTGTGATTGCACTGTGGACGCGTAAACCCGATTTTATAACATCGGTTTTGTAATATCGGTTTAAACTACTTCGAATTAATCGTGCAGTGTAGACGTAGCCTTAGATGCATGAAAGGAACAATCCAGGCTTGAGGTTTTACACAGACTAAATTCCAGATACACTCTGTATCAGGACCGGCACCAGGGTTTCTCGTGCCATAGGCGCACGGCCATTTCGCCGCCTTGCGCGCTGCTCCCGCAGCTCTGGTGGAGCTGCCGCAGCCATTTCTGCGGAAGGTCCGTTGGTCCGCGGCTCTGGTGGAGCTGCCGCAGCCGTGCCTGCAGGAGGTCCACCGGAGCCACACGGGACCAGCGGACTGTCCGCAGACACAACTGCGGCAGCTCCACTGGAGCTGGGGACCAACAGACCCTCCACAGACACGACTGCGGCAGGTCCACCGGAGCCGCCTGCTGCCCCCTCTGGCAAAATGCCGCCCCCTAATAATGCTGGCACCCTAGGCGATTGCCTAAGCCGCCTAAATGCAAGCGCCGGCCCTGCTCTGTATTAGAGTAAGGAACTTAGCTGGAACTTTTATTGGAAAATGCCAATTCATCAAAACAGAAATGCTGTGGAGACCTACCTGTTTTGATCAAACTTTCATTAGGTCTGATTCACGCAGAGCATGGACTTGAACCTGGCTCTCTCATAGCCTAACCATTAGGGTACTGCTTGTTCTGTAGTGTCTCTGTTTGACTAGAAATGCTATACCTGACCTGGCAAACAAGAGTTTGATCAAAATCAGTAGAGGGGTCTGCTGCCTGAATTCAACCCTGGCTCTTCCACATCCCAGCCACCGGGCTATAGAGTCAGTCTCTTTCTGGCCCAGCAAATAGTCATATGAAGTGGAACAGCTTCAACAGGAGATTGTGTGTGTGTGTGAGAGAGACTCTACACCTCAGTGATGAGGGCACTCACCTGGGATGTGGGAAGCCCAGGATCTAGTCCCGTCTCTGAATCAGGGAAAGGAGGGCCTACAACCTTGGTCTCCCACATCCCAGGTGAGGGCATGGGACTACTGGCTATATTGGGGGAAGGGGATCTCATTTTCCGTGAAAAGCTTCACAAAAGCTAGATTTCATTCCCACAAGAATGAACATTCCAAACCCTCGGCTTTTCCCCAACATGGAAATCTTGTTTTGACAGCCCTACTCTGCATTCCAACTGGACTCTTGCATCCTTAATGGAACTTTAGATTCCTAGACTACACAGAGTTGACCGAGGCCCTATCTAGACATATAAGCTGTGCTTGTTTACGTAACATCAGGGCAATTTTACAAGGTGAAAATGTACCAGTGTAAATATACCAATGCAAGATAAACAATTGGTCTGTAGCAGTTCAGCTGCATCAGTTTTTAAACTGATTCAATTAAACTGCTGCAATTTGTGTGTTTAGATCAGGCCTGAAAGGGACGCTTCCTGAGATGCTTTAGAATGGGAATTTTAAAGGGTAGAAATGGGGGTGGAAAAGAAATCCAATAGCTATTCAGAAAATTTCATTTTTATTAACCAAATACCTATAACTTTAAATCTATTTTACTTCTAAATTATTATTTAGGTCTTACCTCTAAATCTGACTGTGAGGGTTAAAAGGATGAGTACGTTATTCCCATTCCCAGCTGCAAAAAGATAATACAAACCAGATTTAGTGCTTGAATCTAGCAAGGTGTGCATGCTTACTACCTTCCAGGAAACATATGACCTTTTAAAGCAGAGTGGCTACCAGAATGAATGGACAATTGAAACGCACAGTGAAGGCTGGCAGGTAAAACAAAGAAGCAGCTGTTTCTCGATTCATTACAGCAAGCACAGGTCTATGGCATTGTTCCACAGAAATGCCTGGCTGCTCCGTTCACAAAAGGACACAGGATAGTGTGGTTAGGAATGCCCTGCTCTCTTACTAAGAAGCTGACCCACACACAATTATGAGACTTGGGTTTGCTTTAGTAGACTTGCTTAGAGCTGTTTTTTCTGTGCCTCTATAAGATGCAGGATTGAAGTGTTGGAGCCTAAAAATCCTACTTATTGACATAAGAGCAGTAGTTTGGGTAGTGCCAGTTTCCCCACCCAAAAGGATAAGGAACCCCCTTATGGAGAGAAAGGGTAGTTCACCTTCCCTGACCTTTCTGCAGAGGATACACACAAGGGTGTGAACTGAGGATTGTACCAATAAGGAATTGAACTGTTTCATAAACTGCTGAACAGCAGACAGACGCAGGATTTTGTGTTTAGGATGTTACTAATCTCTTGCACTAACTAGCCTTCAATTTTATTTTGGGGCATAAGGACAGCACAGAACAGATCGGAAGACGACTATCAAGTAGGACCATCAAAATTTACATTTAACTCTTTTCTCAAGGAATCTTTAGAACTAATGATAAATGAGTATCAACACACTGAGCGTAAAGTCACTATATGATACATGAGCCACTAAGGAAATTCACATTATATTCTGAGAAACTCAAGGAAATGGTTATTGGGTTTGTTAGAAATGCATGATCAAGCACTATCTTCGCCTCTCTGGAAAAAGCAGTGATGTACAGCAGAACTAGCAGCCTGGAAGGGGGCATTTAAAAACAGGCTCTTTCTGGAGTATTTTTTATTTATATTCAATTACTTTTAAATTTAAGGAAACAATGGATAGAAGAATTTAATTCTCAACCACTGGATGGGGCTGGTGTAAAAATAAGTGCTTTCCATTGCTATTGAGCCTGACATCCAAGGCATGGTTGGAGCACTAGAGCCAGTCACTGCCACTCCAGATTTCCACCACAACCTGAATGATGGTGCTTTGACAGCCACAAGTTTAAGCACCAAATCATCAGAAATCCAGACAGTCAGTGCCTTTCCAGAGCCTGTTTGTTAATCCATCATAGAAGTTTGGATTTCTTAGCTAGCACCAACAGAAGAGGATTTTGCCACTGTGTGTGCTCCCATTAGTCTTAACACAATAAAAACATTGTTCAATATTTAATTAGCCTTTTAAACTGTTTGAATCCAATTAACCCAGTGTACTGTCTGGTATGTATTAAACTCACAGTACAACATGAATAGCCTTAAACTACAGGCAAGGCATGGCTTGGGCGGAAAAGTTACAGTAGTAATCACAAGCTTCTTCAGCAGTTCCAATAGTTTCCAACAGTGAGACCACCTCAGTATCCTGGCATACACACCAGTTAGGCAGGAATTGCCTGAGGTCAGGATGGAAGACTGATGTCCATATGAATCTTAGTTCTTAAGGAATAGCTTCTTATGCCTCTATCAAGGATCATGACATATTAACTTCAGGCAGAGAGTAGGTGATACCTCACCTATATGTGGCTATCAATCCCCAAACACAACAGCACACAAATTTGCCTCTGCATCACCTTCTGTATTGTATTTTAAGTGCAATGCAGTAACTCCAGCTTAATAGTATCACGGCTGGTCCTAAAATATTATTTAGTCAGTTTTAGATGATGACAAGATATATTTGAAATAGGCCTCTCAATTATAAGTCAGATTTGGGAGATCCAAGTTTAGTGTCCTTATAACAAAAAGCTGAGAGAGTCTACTAGAACCTTCAAGCATCCATTTTCATTGCAAAGGCAGGTCCTTGCTTCAGCATTAGAGGTACAAATTTCAAAAGAAATTTCAAATATCAGTCCATTAACTTTCAAAGGAGCTTAGGTGCTTTTAAAAATGTTAGTTCAGGACACCAAGTTTCTCTCACAACAAAAACTGAGTGCTAATACCAGACTTTTACCTTTAAGGCAGTGGTTTTCAACCTGTAGTCCATGGACATCTGGGGGGTCTGCAGACTGTCAAAGATTTCCAAAGAGGTCCACACCTCCACTGAAAATTTTTTAGAGGTTAGCAAATGAAAAAAAGATTGAAAACCACTGCTTTAAGGAACCACAGATTAGTTTAAAAAACTGAAACCCCAAAGTATAAGAATCTGTTTTATAGAGTGGAAATAGCAGCCTCATATACAATTCTGCCATGAGGAGGCAAATCCTGTCTCCCACCCCTACAAGAGAACAAGGTGAGGGGATTTCTGCAAAGAACACCCCCCGCCCCCCAGCTTGTATAGCATTTTTTCCCAGGAAGGACCAATCTAGCCTTGTGAATCTACCACACTCATAACCATGGTATTGGGGTGCTAGTCCCATGGAGTTTCTACTACATTTCATTCAACTGTTAATTAAAAAGAGAGGCGACTGAGTGCTGATCACTTCAGGCATGTTTCCCCACAGTCAGACTACCATGATTTCATACTCCAACACATTTGCTCTGCAGCATACACATGGCTTTAATCACAGAATGGTTCCAGAGGAATCCTCTAGGACAACACATGCCACAGCAGTTACATAGCCAGGTGTACAAGCCCCACACTACTGACTGTATTTGCTACATTTCAGCACAATCACAGTATGGAGCAGAGAGATACACATGGCCTCTCCTAAGCCCCAGCTGCTTGCTCTCATCTTGCAGACTCCCAGGAAGGGCTCCTCAGACTATAGTTGAGACAATGACTGTTCCATTCTCTTGAGTCTCATTTTGAAATTATGTAGTGCTCCCACGAGCTGCTGGGGACAATTCCAAGTACCCTCCCAGAGGAAAGTAGTTCTTGTGCAAAACTGTTCCCTTTTGAACTGGGACTCTGTCCAATCTACTGTTAAATGTTCCAGGGAGAGACACTATTCCACAATAACGTATTTAGGAAGAGCAATGCTTGGGCTGTTGATGTAGATTCTGCAGCTTGTTTCAATGCTCCAGAGAAATAGGACTAAACCTATTCCTAGAATGGCAAGTGATGGGCACTACTCAACAGCTACAAGTTATTTCACTAGAGGGAAGTTCTGAGAAGATAAGTAGGGGAGGGAGGAAAAAAAATCCAGTGGGACTCTACTTGTCTGAAACTTGCTATTTTATTCAGCTCTCAACTAATTGCTAAAAAAATGCAATGGCTTTAAAACCCACTGTACCTCTTGACCCATAGCAATAAGAAACAAAAGCTGCTTCCACAAGGAAATCTGAGACACTCAGCTATCCAGTGGCATGTAAACTGCAGGTTATGGGAAGACTTTAAAATCTCATCATCCCATCTGCCACCATATACCCCCACCAAGTAAATCTAATTTGAGTGTCTACTACCTTGAAAATTTCTGAAGCTAAACACCAATGCTGAAAGCAGCTTGGACTCTTACCTCCCAAGTATATAAAGCATTAGGCTCTAGCTAGGGCAGTTTGAGAGAACAGCTGCCAAAATTATACCATAATTAAAGCAAGTCAGTAATCAGAATAATGAGTTTAGGTCTAATGCCTTCTGGTCTGCCAGACCTAGAAACATTTCAGTGGACCAGTAGATTTTACAACCACTAAGCCTGAAACAGATATAAAAACAAGTTTATCAGAAAATTAATTTCATTTATATAACTTTTTTAAAGCTCCTCTAACCCTCCTCAATATTAGAATTATTTCAGAAGGACAACAGAATACTTGACTAGGACCAGTTGATTAGGACTGTTTTTACAAGAGCCTATAAAGCTTTACTTTGCAAGTCCATTACTCACCACCAATCCTGGACTATCACAGCATTCAGATTGGATTAAAAAGGATGCATTTGTTTCCCCACAGAAGGGAGAGTTAGGTAGCATCTGAGAAGGGAGAGGAATTCTACCAGGCATAACCTTGGTACTTGCCTTAAACTGTGCATACAATAGATGTTAGTGCAACTCTGAACATTCCAGCTGATGATGGTTTTCCATTGCTTGCTTTGCTAGCTGATACTGGGAGCTATAAACTCTGTTTGCAAATATACCACTAAGTTTTACTTCAGTTTGTAATGCACACCAATAAAAAACTAAACATTTCTTTAATACAATTACGGCATCACTCCCAGGGATATTTACAGACAAGGCTATGGTTACTTTACAAATGAATCTATCTGTGCTTATGGTTTTCTAATCTTCTGAATTATTAGTATATTGTAGGAGCATTATCATGCTCCACACATGAAACACTGAACTGTAAAGGCAGTTACCTTGTTTGAATATGAATTGAGATGTGACTGCTCCTAGTAAAGGTAAAGGAAAATTAAGAAAATGTGCATAGTCATTAAGTCAAGAAAACTTAAGCACCATTCCACACATGCATTTGTTGAATACTGTCTGGATAATTCCTTGCTGCTCTCAAATACCTAATCTAGTATTTGTGCTCTGTAACACAGTCCACATTACATGTTAATGCATGACAAGCTGATGCATTGGAGAGCTACACTCTTGCTTCCCACACAATAAGAAGCTTGGAGAAGTGAATTTTACACATCATGCATCCCACAAACAAAACAACTAAACACCTCGGGGGTTTTTCAGGGAGCATCTAGGTGAACTGGCATTTTTAAGGGTGGAAGTGGAAACAGAATTTTGGATTGCCTTAGAAAATGGTTCTTAACCAGACAAGATGTATTCTAATGACAGAAACTCATTTTGGAAGTATTATTCCTCTAGCACTTTAAAGAAAGCTGAAAAGGAAATAACCCCCACATAAGTTGGGTCCCAGAAGCAGAAAAGACAATTATCCAGTGGGACAGTCAAAGAAAACACTGTTTCAGTGACAAACAGGGGTTCCACCAGGATAATTCAGAGGTATGTTTCCAAATACCTGATATAATCATCTCTTTCATTTTATAACTAAACACAGAACAGCTTCACCAGACTCCGAATGTTTTGGTTAGACATTTCCCATCTAATTTAATATTTCTCTTTTATACTCTATTTACTATAAAAATCCAGTTTAAAAAAACCAAATGACAGCCAGAAATGATTGGCTTTGGATCAAGTTATTGCAATGCTTTGGAAGAGAATCACACTTCCTGATTGGAGCGAAGGAAAAGTGGCGCTAGCTGGGTTACTGGGTTATATAGGAGGGGAGTGTGGTTCCTGTTGACTGTGTGAAATGAACTGAAGAGACTAGGTGTTGGCACAAGTGTTGTAAATGGTTAAAACTTATTTCAAAAAAGAACAAGGAGATTTGAGTACTAGACATTGTACATTTTAGAGTTGGCTCTCTGACATGGATTATCTAAATGCTAATATTGTTTACTTTAACCATTAGGATTTAAAAACTTCCTCTTATTGATCCATATTTGGCACAAGCTGCCGATTTTAGCTTTGTGACTGCACTTTCTTCCTCAAACCCTGAGAAATACCAGGAATTATTTTGCTGCTTATGGAGTGAAACATCTAATGCAGTGGCTGACTTATCTCAAGTGGCTAAAACTGACATGCAGCTCATTTAAGAAATATATTAGAACCACACATTATTTCTGATAGTTTAATATTCTGTGGTACAGTGAGTGCCAGTACTGATTAAGCAAACAAACAGGAGCACTGCAGACTGAAGCCCTCTTCCCACCAAGACTGTTCAAGAAGTGCCTCCTGCATTCTGGCTGATTGGGATGCTCTCACCATTGAGAAAAGCATCCAGTTTTCACCAGAGACGGAGTTCAGGCTGCATGCTTCTCAGATTTCTGTTCTCTTTCAATAAAAGGAAATTTTATCCAATCAAATGCTGATGCTTTAACAGGGTCTGTGGTTGCCTCAAAATTGTTCCATAAACCCCATTGTGCTACGTATTCAGAGGATGCTCTTGTTTCTGGAGTATGAAATGGGTCACTACACTACTGAGCTTCTTGAACTTCAAGTGTTCTATTTACAGGATTAGGAACAGTGTCTTCTTCCTTCAGTAAAATGTATATACTCCCGCACCTTCTGCCTCCTTCCAGACTGAATGGAGTTTTATACAGTAGAGAAAATGTCTTCAAGCTTCCCACAGCTTTCTCTAGAACACAGGAGAATCACAGAAAGTACAAGGTCCTTGCAATAACCTCTTGATCCATTCAGGATCTGCAAATAAGAAAAATGGTTTAAAGCTTGGGGTTACACAGAAGAGAGCTTACAATGATGGATGAATATTTTGCTTCACATCCTTTAGCTGGACCAAACTACTTCTACAAAAATCTCTGAAATGATGTTTTGAAATGTACATCTGACAAGACTCACTGAAGATTTAGGTTGAACCCAACTTCACTAATATTAATGAATTTAAAATACTAATTTAAATGTCGTTTCAGCAGAAAGAGAGAAAGTTAAGGCTGAAGCGGTCCACATCACATTATAGCTTGCCTAGGTATTGCAGCTTGTCTTTACAAACAAACTCTACCCATTTTGTCTGTGTATGGCAGGTTTAAGGACAATTTTCTGCTATAACTTAGCGACCTTGTTTTTGTGAGTTGAAATTAGATCTTTGAATTACTGCAGTATTTAGTCTCCCATATGTAAAATGATGCCACCAACCCTTCCTCCAGCATTTTAGATCCATTTGTAGCTGATTCAGTATCAATGAGAATTAGACAACACAAGTCCTGAGACAGGAACACACATGCCAGTAGAATAAAACTTCCATTGAGATTGCAGAAAAGTGCATTGGAAAACCAGATAAGAAAAAGATCATATCCTCCCTGAAGAACAGCACTACAAAAAACCGTTAACGAACTGAGGTTTAACATTTTGCCATCAGACACTGTAGATACATTCTAAAATGTTAAAAACTTAAGACACATAAAAACACTTATTTCAAAGACCTATAAGGCCTCAGCTGTAATTCAAAACAAGTTACTGCAGAATTCCTCTTTTGGTTTTGCACTTCCATACTTTTCCTATATCTAAAAAGACCCTGCTCCTTCACTTCGATTACATTGTCTACACAAGATATATTTATCACATTTCAGAGCCTAAGCCTGCAAGATGCCCAGATCCTTCTAAGCTTATGCTGGGAAAACTCACCTTTCGTTGAAATCAATGGTGCTCAGCATTTTGTAGGATTGGGCTTGCAATTTGTACTTGTAAAGAAATCTAATTAAATTAGTATTAATTGTCTATCTGCTGTAACACTCCAGCACAGATGCATATGTACTTGGCTCATATTAAAACGCAATACATATTTACACATTACTTTCTCTAATTACTATATTCTAATTAGGACTTTACAACTGTGCCGCAGACTACAATCAATCATTATGAAGAGGAGAATGTTACTACTCCACTTGATAGCTGTCTGAAATAACAGTGAGTCACTGAGCCTGATCCATGTCATTATACAGATGACAAAACACTCAGTGAGAAAATGCAATCTTGCCCTTTCAAGCCATGGAAGTAGCTCACCTTCTTGGGTTGGATGCCGCGCAATGCTGTCATGAAGCAGACACCTTCTGTATACCAAACTCTGGCAGGCCTGGTAGGTTAAAAAGCACCTGAAAAGCGGCAAATTGCATCATCAAACAGAAGTTTCTAATCATATGCTTTATGACAGTGGGCCGAATTCTGCTCTCAGCTAACAGCTGTGCTTCTGTCAGGCTGTGTAAAAGCAGCATTTGGCCCAATATCACTGATCACATCATATCAAAACCAGCAACTTAAACAAATATGGGTTAGCATTAAAATATAAACATATTTCACGTCTAACTTAATTAGCCAAATGCTGTAGGGTGGCATGAACTAATTAAGATTGCCTTGTAATAATATATATGTACAAGAGGTCAGAGGGTAAGGGAGGGGAGTATTTCCACTACTGGATTTACCATTTTAACCAGAATACAGCTGAAGAGATGAAGATTTTCAGAGCTATTTAATGGACAGAGTCACTGAACAGCAATCACCATGATTGAAAGATGCATGCAGTAAGGGCTTAAAATGCTTAAAGTCAAAGGCCACTTTCAGACAGTAGATTCTGTTAGCATCAGAATAATGAATTTACAGCAATGGCTGTGGCCAAACCACTACAGCAGGGGCAGGCAAACTTTTTGGCCTGAGAGTCACATCGGGCTTCTGAAATTGTCTGGAGGGCCCGTTAGAGGAGGCTGTGCCTCCCCAAACAGCCAGGTGTGGCCTGGCCCCGGCCCCTATTTAATCCCCCCACTTCTCACCCCCTGGGACTCCTGCCCCATCCAACCCCCGCTCCCTGTCCCCTGCCGCCTCATCCAACTCCTCCTCGTTCCTGACTGCCCCCCCAACCCCTGCCCCATCCAACTCCTCCTTCTCCCTGACCATCCCCCCCACTCCTTCCGACTGCCCCCCCCCGGACCCTTGCCCTCATTCAAGCCCCCTGTTCCCCGCTCCCTGACCACCACCCCGAACTCCCCTGCCCTCTCTCCAACTCTCCCCCGCCACCCCTCCACTCCTGCACCCTTACTGTGCTGCCTGGAGCACCAGTGGCTGGTGGTGCTACAGCCATGCCGCCCAGAGCACCAGGACATGCAGCCATGCTGCCTGGCTGGAGCCGGCCACAACTGCGGCTCTGCAGCTGCGCTGCCTGGCAAGAGCTTGCAGTCGTGCCGCCCAGAGCATTGTGCCTGTGGCAGAGTGAGCTGAGGCTGTGGAGGAGGGACTGGGAGCAAGTCTCCCAGGCCAGGAGCCGGGCAGGAGGGTCCCGCGGCCCAGATGTGGCCCACAGGCCGTAGTTTGCCCACCTCTGCTCTACAGACAACCCCCATTAAAGATCCAATTTCTTGGTCTTCAGTGTTAAAAGCTTTGTGAGGATTCTGCACTCTGGTCATTCTGAAATAATGTTAAAGTAACTCCGGGCATGCAAATTGACTGGTTTCAATAAGACCTAATCAGCTGACAGAGTTGATTTTGGCAACCATGTAATTTGAGACAAGGGGCATAAACAGCCAGAAATGCACATTATGTATTTCCATACAGACTCTTTCCTCTTTTACCCTCCCATCCAAAAAGCTATAAGCCACCTGCTTTCCTTTTATTTTCCTTTGGGGGTGAGGAAAGGAGGAGAAGAGAGAGGGTGAATTACAAGCACTGAAGCATTAGTTTTGAAAATAAAATAATATTCAAAAGAATACAAATAAGGTCAAATTTAGGCTTAGATCTTCCCCACTCTTCTAAAGAGAGAGTACCAGACACCTTGTCTGCTTCCTCGCTTTCCTTTTCAGAGCATGGACAACATGCTCCATGCCATTAATGCATTCACAATATGAGAATATATTTTACATTAACTACTGAAATGCCTTCCGCTCATCCAAAACAGAGTAGAGAATCAAAGCAAAAGCTCCTTAACAGTTTACCTGAGCCAAATGTGGCCGTTGGAGCAGACCGCTTGTTTGCGATCTGTGAATGGCAGGATCTCTTTACACAAGCTGCAGTGCTCTGGGAAAGTCTGTTTGTTCATTTTCTTTAAGATATGCCCAATCAGCACCTGGGAACACATGGCAGTCAGCAGCGTTTATAAGAAAAGACACTGCCTGTTGAAAGGTGGAGAATCTCACAGGATGGCGTGATTTCAGAAGAAAATAAAAGATGTAAAAATCCAGTCCACTCAACTGAATTCAAATGAAAGAAAATGCAACTCAAATACATAGTACTGTAGTAGAGATGGATTGATTTACTCTTCTCTAATCATGCAGTCTGATGGATTTAATTGCCTAACCCCACACATCACTGAAAGGAATACAGATTTTGTTTGAAAATGACCAGGATTTTTGGTACTTATGCTAATAGTGACTGAAAAAAAAGCAACTTGGACTTGATGTTCTCTAGTGTGGTGTAATATATGGATCTCAAGGACACTGAACAATTTATTTTTTTTAAATAGTCTTATGGCAATGGAGGAGTTTAAAGTTCTGTTAATTATTTATGAATCTGATGAGTTTGTTTTAGCAATCACTGTCAAATACAATATACATAGTTGTTCCACTGAATGCCTAAGTATTAGGTCAAATTTATTACCATTCTTGTCATTTATAATTTACCTTTGATATTACAACTGATACAAGCCATATCCCTAAGTTATACTGAAGAAATATTTTAGGCAGTTACAGCAGTCATGATTGACAGAGGTTCATAACAGAATTCAAGAGTTATATATATATATTTTTTAAACACCAGAAAAAGAAACTGTATTTGTCTACAAAGTGTGAAGGGTAACCTCTCTCTCTCTCTCTCTCAGGCTTTCAATTCATAGTAATTTGAGGATGCCAGTAGAACATAGCTGTGCTCACAGAATACTTTACCAATGAATTACTAAAGGTCACTCAGAATCTTCAGCTGGCACACACTGTTCTGAGCTGCTTGTCTACCCCAGTATTGGAGACTGCACTGGTTTCCTACTTGTTTCCAGATGTAATTAAAGGGGTTGATTTTGATCTTTAAAGCCTAAATGATGCAAAGCTTCAATTACTGGAAAAAGTGCACCTCTCTGTGCAGAACTGTAGGAATCATCTGACACCTTCTTACTCAGTCCCCTAAGGGTATGCCTACACTGCAAAGAAAAACCCATAGGTGGCTTGTACCAGCTGACTCAGGCTTGGGCTGCAGAGCTGTTTCATTGCAGTGCAGATTTCTGGGCTCCGGCTACAGTCTGAGCTCTGGGAACCACCTACCTCCAGGCCAAGCCTAGAAATCTACATTGCAATGAAACAGCCCCACAGCCAAGCACGGCAAGCCTGAGTCAGCTGGCATAGGCCAGCCGCAGGTGTCTAATTGCAGTGTAGACATACTCTAAATCTGAACATCTGGTGGCAGACCATTCTCAGTAGGGGGGGTCTCTTGCTTCCCTTCTTGGTCTGATACAGTACACATTTGTTAACTTCATTACCCAGAACAAGGAACATAGTTCAGGAAAAAGCATGAGTGTACAGAATTAGTTGTGATGGGTATTTTTGTTTTCAGGATTGGTGATGGATTGGATGTTACTCTTGTATTTAAGTTTTACTGCAGAAGGGAGAATTGTAAATTTGGGGCATATTCTTGATAGTACTTGGATGCAACATCATACGCAGTTATATTTTAATATATTTAGAATACAGATGTGCCCAGAGGTTCAGGCAATGGATACATGTTTTATAAATCAAATTTTAAATTACATCTTTAAGATACTTTAAGTCAATTGATTTGTTTTCCATTTACATAATTTTTTTACAATGTTTTATTTTGTCAATTTTGAAGAATCTCAAACTTGATGCTTTCCTTGATATCACAAGAGCACTAAGGGAAGTAAGTTTAAAATAAGCCAAATGTATCATTTAAAATGAACAGCGACAATGCTTTACATAAAACATTTGCATTCAAGTTATTGTGAAAGTGATTACAGGTCAGTCCTCCTCCTCAATTTAACCATACCAGCAGAAATTTAAACACAGGTTTGTTCTTTACTATGCGTGATCCAAATTCTAAGGTGTTAATTCAGATTCCCCACATCCAGCACCACCCACTATCCTCAGTTGGAAGGGCAGGCAACTAATCTCCAAAACAGATACAAGTCACTTTACAAGCAACCCTCCACCTTCTGCCCCCAAGATGGTAAAACTGAGAATGAAGAAAACCAGGAAATTGTGTAGCTTGGATGCCCGAAAATATACATGTGCACTTACTCGTGCTGTTCTGTCATCATAGCCTTCATCAGACATTAAGAAATCACAGACTCCTCTGGTAGGAATGCTGGTGTTCTCTGTAATCCATGTATGCAAGTAGACTTCTCCCAAAACCCGCTTCATGTGTTCCCGTGTCAAGTGCATTTCTACTGCTTCTATTCGTGCCTGTATTTCAAGGAGCTTCTCTTCCATTGGCTCATGTCCTCCTACGTCACTTGAGTGGGCAAGAGTGTCATCTGCTGGGTCATCTGGGTCCGTTCCTTTGCTCACTTCACACAAACTCTGCTTGCTGGCCTGTTTTGAAGTTCCCTCTTCTTGATGATCATCCTCAGTACTGCCCATTCCAGGAGAATCCGATATTAATACTTTTGTGTCCTCATGCGAAGGCCTCCACATAACCTCGGAGGGAGTTTTCTGCATTGACTGGTACAAAATTCTCAAGAGGAATAGCTTAAAACGCCAAAAGTAAGTGGATCCACAGCTCTCAATCTTTTTATCCAAGGCTTCTTGTAAGAATTGAGGGATATGCTTATTCTTCAAAATCTTCCAGCGCACAAGGTCTGTCAGGTCCACTTGTCTAAAAAGATTTTGCACAGAAGACTCCAAGAGCTGAGCGGCTGCCTCCTCAAATGTTTTGAGAGTTACAAACTGAACTTGATAGTTTTTGTTTACAGGGTGAAGGCCATTGGTCATGCCCTCTGTTGTAATAACTGCTAGGTATGCACCACATGGGCTTACAGCTATCCCGTGAGTCCGCACAGAGCCAAACACTTCAGACAGCTTAATAAGCTGATGCTCAAACTTTAATGCAACACCTGTGAAGATGGGAATCAGTTGCCTTACCTTTCCATCACTTGAACATGTGTATACTGTGCCATTCTGTTTATCCGCAGTCATGGATACAATTGGTAAAGAGTGAAGCCCTGTCACATGGGAATTATGGACATTCAAACCTGCTTTGGATATCAAGAGAAGACACCAAAACACATAAGACCCTCTTGCAGCCACCACTAAGCTACAGCTACATTTCTGGTAAGGATGGTAGAGAGGAATACATTTGATACTGTGTACTGGCAACTGGTCCATTTCTTGCCATAAGACAACAGGTTGCCTGAGTGTGAAGTAGCCTTTAACTGCTTTTAAGTTCACAGGAAGGATTTTAACCGGTCCAAAAGCGCTCCCTACAATGAGTCCACTCATCTTTCGGTTATTGTGTTCATATTCCCACCAAGACAAGACGCTAGGGGAATTTATTCCTGACTCTATGGTATTGCAAGAAGTGATGGATTCCTTACCCACAAAAGGAAGCTGAAATTGCCAAACGGCAATGTTTCCATTTTCAAAGAGTACAGCTAGGAGTACACTGCCAACATCTCGGCATTCATTGTTGTGTTTCACCTGCTGGGTGGTGCAGATACCTGACCACTCCATACGGACTGGAGTCTGCATGCTATGTCGTCTCTGAAATTCTGCAAAGTCCCCTAGTTCTCCTCTGTGAGTCTCAGCCTTAGAAAGTTTGTAACTGGTTTCATACAGACGCTCCCCATAAATTTCTGTCAGATCAACTAGCTGCACCCACTGTAGTCTGTTGAGATTAGCATGGATGGTTAGTCTATTGTCCATAGTTAGAGCTGCTAGAAGGCATCTTCCATTAGCATCACAGCCCAGTGGAGACCAGCTGGAATATTTGAATCCTCGCATAGGTGGTAGTGACTTTCCCTCAGGGTTGAATACTCTATCTAGCATAAAGGTTTGACTAACAGTTGGATCCTTAGAGTTTGCAAACTTTTCCTTACATTCTGCAACCTCCTTTCTTGAACCAACCTGAAACAGAATAAGTTCTGTTAAAACACAATTTTATAAAAACATTTCCTAAAACAGTATTTTAGTTGTACTGTAACAGAAAAATATCAAATTAATCATTCTATATGCTGTGTCCAAAACAGGAGAGAAGGAGGAGAGAAGGATTTTCCTATTAAAATCAATGGAAGACATGGCTGAAAGTCTGGCCTCTACTTTGAGCAAACTTAAAATGTGAACTTCAGCATTTGTGTCCAGCAGTTGAAAGGTATACACAATACTAAAGTAAAGCACTCCCTCATACTGGTCTAAAGAGGAAAACCTAATTGCAAATGTGTAATTTCTGCTACACTAATCAAGGCCTCTTACACTTCCAAAAACAAACCAACAAAAACCTGAAAAGCAGCATGTAGTAATACACTAAGTTATTATCATAAAGTTTTTAAATATCATGAGCATGGATGCAAGAAATTTACAAATAGCTACTTCCTCAACCAACAATAGCCCCAAATTTTGAGTATTCTCGTGAGATAGCATGTTCACACTCTGTATATTTTATTAAAGAGACACACTAGAAAAGAGACTGAAACCAATCAGTTTATGATCAAAAACTCCGCACATGACTCTGTGCAGGTTAAACAACTTATTACAATATTGCTTCCATAAACTTTCCTACTATAGCCCTCCCCTCGACAGCCTATTCTCTCTCTACAAATTACAGTGAAGCCTCCAAACTCAGTTAGTCAAATGAGGGTTTTAATAAGCCACTTAAGAGTTTGTTTACATTATGGAATTTTGCACCACTGAAGAAGCACTGCATCGGTGCAACTTACCTCAATTTGAAACTGCTGCAAATACTGGGGCACTGCATCTTTACTGAGAGAGGTTTACACTGGTGCAAAAATCCATAATGTAGACAAGCCCTAAAATCTGCCAACGATTTCAGGTTTAAATCTTTATATACTAGCCGTCAGCAAAACCAGGTTCAGTGGGCTCTTCAGTCATGCAGATATAAACACAGGACACACATACTACATTAAAAATAGTTTTTCAGTCAGCAAATAGCATACTATATAGGAGACTGCAATGAGATCAAACCCTAGTTTACACATCCATCCCAAACAAAGCCCAAGATAACATATCTGATATTAGTGTCATATTAGAGAGACAAAGTTGGCGAGGGTAATTTTTTTTGGGACCAACGTCTGTTGGTGAAAGAGACCAAGCTTTTGAGCTTACATTAGGCTCTTCTTAAAGTCTGGGGAAGGTACTAAGAATGTCACAGGTACAAGGTAGAACAGATTATTTAGCTTAAGTACTGTAGTTAACACATACCCTAAGTTTAAGAGCTCATTCAAGCTGAAGTGGCCCATTAACACCTCTGCAGTCAAAGAACAAAAAAGGCGGGTTGGTGAGTTACAAATTGTTGTAATGTATCAGGGGGTAGCCATGTTAGTCTGTATCCACAAAAACAACAAGGCGTCCAGTGGCACCTTAAAGACTAACAGATTTATTTGGGCACAAGCTTTCATGGGTGAAAAAAGCTCACTTCTTCAGATGTAATATGTCACAAATGCAGTGTGTCTGTTCCGTGCATGATTTTAGTGTCTAGCAACATTTGAACTTAAGCTCCCAGACTTGTCTTTGGAAGGTGTTGAGGATGAAGACTGAAAGGTCAGGTAAGGGGTGATTGTTTTATAAAATATGTATGCCCATAGATGATGGGGAATTTTTGTGTTATCTTCCTATGCGAGTTTATTTGAGAACATATGGATTGTCTGGTTTCACGCATATAGTTGCTATTGAGGCATTTAGTGAACTGCGTGAAGTAAACTTATTAGTGTCACATATCTGTTTGGTACATTCTTCCCCACTGCACTTCTAAATGACAATGCATTTTGGTTAAATAATCAATACTCTTCTAGTTAAACAAGTTACTAGAGTAGAATGGAAGCTGATTTGCAGTCTCATACAAGGCTGACACCAGCAAGTGTGTCAGTAAAACTTAGCTGTAATTACAGTCTTTTTCAGATGCATGATAGTTGCACACTGAAACTGAAATAATTTCACTTGGACACTCCTGAGCTAAGCACTGGTGTAGTTTTCATTTATGCTTTAGTGCCTCAAACTTTTTTCAAGAGTTAGAAAGTCAAGTCGTTGCCTAGCCTACTTTACAAGAATACCTTAAAACTGAAAAAGCGTAATGAAGTCTAATTTACTTATAATTATTAATGTGTTTTGTTTTTTTTTTACTTTCTGTATTTAGTTCCTCTTAGGAAAGGAAAACATTATAAGTTTTACTTTCTGGTTTTCATGAACTAGGAATAATGCTTTAATAGTGGTATAAACAAACTACAGGGAAATTTTAAAATCCAAAATAAAGTTTAACTTTTGCAAATTCTGTTTGTTTTCTTTTAAAGAAGAAGTGGCTCTGAAAATAAAGAACTAGGAAGGCTCAGGATATAACCAAGGTAAATGTTTTTATTTAAATAAGTATTTACATTGAAAGTATCAAAGGGGTAGCTGTGTTAGTCTGGATCCGTAAAAGCAGCAAAGAGTCCTGTGGCACCTTATAGACTAACAGACATATTGGAGCATGAGCTTTTGTGGGTGAATACCCACTTCGTTGGATGCATGTAGTGGAAATGTCCAGAGGCAGGAATAAATATGCAAGCAAGAATCAGGCTAGAGATAACGAGGTTAGTTCAGTCAGGGAGGATGAGGCCCTCTTCTAGCAGTTGAGGTGTGAACACCAAGG